>NC_069506.1:24959494-24974494 GCF_027579735.1 Bombina bombina | reverse complement strand
TATGAGTCTGTGATTGGCTGATGGCTGTCACATGATACAATTATATGCACACTTCCTGAGACACCAGCTCCTATTGAGCATATGCAAGAGATCCCAGTGTATACGTATATGAGTCTGTGATTGGCTGATGGCTGTCACATGATATAATTATATGCACACTTCCTGAGAAACCAGCTCCTACTGAGCATGTGCAAGAGATCACAGTGTATATGTATATGAGTCTGTAATTGGCTGATAGCTGTCACATGATACAGTTATATGCACACTTCCTGAGGCACCAGCCCATACTGAGCATGTGCAAGAGATCACAGTGTATACGTATATGAGTCTGTAATTGGCTGATACTTGTCACATGATACAGCTATATGCACACTTCATGAGACACCAGCTCCTACTGAGCATGTGCAAGAGATCCCAGTGTATACGTATCTGAGTCTGTGATTGGCTGATAGCTGTCACATGATACAGTTATATGCACACTTCCTGAGACACCAGCCCATACTGAGCATGTGCAAGAGTTCTCAGTGTATACATATATGAGTCTATGATTGGCTGATAGCTGTCACATGATACAATGGGCTGTGAAAATGAATTACATTTTTAAATTTGTCAGAAAAGAATCTACTGCTCATTTAAAATTCAGATTAAGTGCAATTGCATTGTTTTCTTTTATTATGCACTTGTTGATTATGCAATTCTATTTTAAAGGGACATGAAACCCAATTTTTTGTTTCATCATTTAGAAAGAGCATGTCATTTTAAACAACTTTCTAATTTACTTCTATTATCTAATTTGCTTCATTCTCTTGATATCACTTGCTGAAAAGCATATCTAGATATGCTCAGTAGCTGCTGATTGGTTGCTGCACATAAAGGCCTTGTGTGATTGGCTCACACATGTACATTGCTATTTCTTCAACAAAGGATATCTAAAGAATTGAGCAAATTAGATAATAGAAGTAAATTGGAAAGTTGTTTAAAATTGCATGCCCTATCTGAATCATGAAAGTTTAATTTTGACTGGACTGTCCATTTAAGTATGATCTTTTAAGTACTGTATTGGAAAAAACATGTAAAATAAATGCTGTTAAAAGTCTTTTTAACTAATACTTTGTTGATAATTTGCAAAAATACTTGAAAACTCTTGTGAGAAAATGTATCTTATGTCCCTTTGCTGTACATGGTTTTGTGCACTGCTTTAAGCAATCACTATTTAGTTTGTAGATGGTTCAGGCAATTTACAGTATTTTGATGGAAACCAAATTTTCTGAATTTGCTTTTTTTTAGCCTCTCTAGGGAGTGTGGACAAGCAAAATTTAGCCACAAAATGAAGATAATTTAGAGGAACTAAACAATGGAATGTATGTTGCATGTTTTGTAACTTTACATAAATAAATATTTTATATAACAATTTCAAAGTGTTTCATCATGTTAATATTTAGATGATGAGACATTAAATGTGCCAACTTCACGTGCTGCTGACACCACGGTTAGAAAAGAGTGTAAAGGTGACTAGTTCCATGTGTCTGAACTTGCCACACGCATGTGAACCCACACAAGGCTCCCAACTCAGGACTGGAATATGTCCCTGACAAAGATCAAAAGGAGAAGGAGAAGTGTAAGGCTGTGTCGGAAGTTAGTATGAGGCCCAGGGCAGGTCACACACATATCTCAGGACCTGTGGCCAGGGGCAAGTCAGGAGCAGATGTTACTAGAGCTATAAAACCGCAGGAACAGGAAGCTAGTGATGAGAAGCTGTAAAACTGACTGCAAGTGGCACAGGGAACAGAGAGGCGAGGGGGGGGGGGGGGGTGAGACAAAGAGATGGGGGAACAGAGTGATTTGGTGGGAGCAATAGGAGAGAGTAAGTAAGGATTGGAAAATAAAAGCGATAGAAGAGACCAAGAGGGCCTGAGTCTCATCAGTACTATGAGGTCACTCAATGAAATTTATAACATTTTATCTTGAGCGCTGGTTATCTAGCTGTGCAGGTTCTGGGAGGTGAGACACATATGTTGCAATATAGGGGCTAAAAAAACAAAAACAAAGATTTACGAGATGTCTCCTCATGGCTGCGAGGTTTTGATCTTTGGACCCAGAGAGAGAAAATAGAAAGTAGGGAAAAAAGTGCTAAAGAAAGAAAAAGAAGATAAAGAGAAAGATAGGAGAGAGAAAAAGAGAGAAAGAGAGAGAGAGATAGAATCAAGGGAGTCGAGAGATAAAGAGAGGAGAGAAGAGTGAAGAAAGAAAGAAAGTGAATAGAGGGAACGTAAAGAGATAAAGAGAGAGAGACAGAGAAAAGGGAGACGACAGAAATACAGAAACCGAGAGAGAAAAGCTAAAGAAGAAGATAGATGAGAGACAGAAAAAAATGAATAGATAAAGAGAGAAAAGAGAGGGAGAGAAAATGAATAAAAAATAGAGAAGGAGAAAAAGAAAGAGAGAGAGAGAGAGAGAGAGAGAGAGAGAGAGAGAAAGAGTCAGATGAGAAAAGAAAGAAGAGATACAAAGAAAAAAAAAAGACAGATCAGAGAGATAATGATAGAGAAGAGATAGAGAAGATAGTGACAGAGAGAGAGATAATGATAGAGAAGAGATAGAGAAGATAGTGACAGAGAGAGATAATGATAGAGAAGATAGTGACAGAGAGAGATAATGATAGAGAAGATAGTGACAGAGAGAGAGATAATGATAGAGAAGAGATAGAGAAGATAGTGACAGAGAGAGATAATAATAGAGAAGAGATAGAGAAGATAGTGACAGAGAGAGATAATGATAGAGAAGAGATAGAGAAGATAGTGAAAGAGAGAGATAATGATAGAGAAGAGATAGAGAAGATAGTGACAGAGAGAGATAATAATAGAGAAGAGATAGAGAAGATAGTGACAGAGAGATAATGATAGAGAAGATAGTGACAGAGAGAGAGATAATGATAGAGAAGAGATAGAGAAGATAGTGACATAGAGAGATAATAATAGAGAAGAGATAGAGAAGATAGTGACAGAGAGAGATAATGATAGAGAAGAGATAGAGAAGATAGTGACAGAGAGAGATAATGATAGAGAAGAGATAGAGAAGATAGTGACAGAGAGAGATAATAATAGAGAAGAGATAGAGAAGATAGTGACAGAGAGAGATAATGATAGAGAAGATAGTGACAGAGAGAGATAATGATAGAGAAGATAGTGACAGAGAGAGAGATAATGATAGAGAAGAGATAGAGAAGATAGTGACAGAGAGAGATAATAATAGAGAAGAGATAGGGAAGATAGTGACAGAGAGAGATAATGATAGAGAAGAGATAGAGAAGATAGTGACAGAGAGAGATAATGATAGAGAAGATAGTGACAGAGAGAGATAATGATAGAGAAGAGATAGAGAAGATAGTGACAGAGAGAGATAATGATAGAGAAGAGATAGAGAAGATAGTGACAGAGAGAGATAATGATAGAGAAGAGATAGAGAAGATAGTGACAGAGAGAGATAATGATAGAGAAGAGATAGAGAAGATAGTGACAGAGAGAGATAATGATAGAGAAGAGATAGAGAAGATAGTGACAGAGAGAGATAATAATAGAGAAGAGATAGAGAAGATAGTGACAGAGAGATAAGAGAGTCAGATGAGAGAGATGGAAGAAACAGATTGGAATGGGGAGGGAAGAGGTACTTGTAGTAAGAGCATAAGATGGGAAAGGAACAGTAAAAGAGAAGAGGAAATGCAGACATGTAAGAGAAAGCAGATAGGCCAACAAGACCTTGTAAGTCACAGCACATAGTGGTTGATACAAGAAATGACCTTGAGGAAGAGGTGGCAGAAGTTACTGTATCAGGGTAAAGCCTTAGTGTCTGGTATAGGCTAATATATCAGGGTAAAGCCTTACACACGTGCCTGGTATAGGCTAATATATTAGGGTAAAGCCTTACACACGTGTCTGGTATAGGCTAATATATCAGGGTAAAGCCTTACACACGTGTCTGGTATAGGCTAATATATCAGGGTAAAGCCTTACACACGTGTCTGGTATAGGCTAAATGAAGCGCATGTGTTAATGCGTGAAACGCATAAGATAGGAGCTTACCTGATGTCCTGTATGGAAGTCTGCTCCAAATAAACTATTTATATTCACTGAAAAGACCCAGCGTCTCCTTTTCCTTATTTTCATAGGCTAATATATCAGGGTGAAGCCTTACACACGTGTCTGGTATAGGCTAATATACACGTGACTGGTATAGGCTAATATATCAGGGTAAAGCCTTACACATGTGCCTGGTATAGGCTAATATATCAGGGTGAAGCCTTACACACGTGCTTGGTTGTCAGGGTGCCAGGAATCAGACTGAGACGAGAAGTGCAAAAATAATCACACCTTTATTAATAACAAAAATAATAAAAAGTCCACAAGTCAAATAACAAGCCAGGAATCAAAACCCGAGCTGGTAGTCAGACGAGCCGAGTCAGGAGCCAAAGCGAGTAGTCAGACGAGCCGGAATCAGGAACAAGGAGAACAGCAGAGTCAGGAACAAGCCAGGGATAAGGAATCAGGAGGGACATCAGACAGCCAGGTAATACACAGGAGCTCTCACAAACAGGTCTGAGACAATGCAAGGGCAAAGCATACTGAACAAAGGCCCTTTAAATAATAAGTAATGACATCACAATTCTGAGACTGCATCCTGTCTCACACGGATGATGTACACCAGTCTGGCCATAAAAGGAAGTGCAGGAAATGAGTAGCATCACACAGAATGTACCAAAGTCAGGTGAGTAAAATGGCTGCCAGAAGCATATAGCAAACAAAGCAGGAAAAAACCCTGACAGTATCCTCCCCTCAATGACCCCTCCCCCGCGGAAGGGCTTATTGGGGAACCGGGCATGGAAGGCACGGAGGAGGGCAGGAGCATGAACATCAGAGGAGGGAACCCATGAACGCTCCTCCGGACCGTAGCCCCTCCAGTGAACCAAATACTGTACGCGGCCCCTGGACATACGAGAGTCAATAATGCTGCTGACCTCATACTCCTCATGGTTGTCAATAAAGATAGGACGGGGACGAGGCAACACAGTGGTAAACTGATTACAAACCAATGGTTTCAAGAGAGAGACATGAAAAACATTGGAGATGCGCATTGCAGGAGGAAGGTCAATAGCGTAGGCCACAGGATTGACCCGTCGGTGTATACAAAAAGGACCAACATAACAGGGAGCCAGTTTATTGGAAGGCACACGAAGGTTCAAGTTGCGGGAGGACAGCCAAACTCTCTCACCAACCTGGTAGGAAGGCACGGGCAGACGCCTATGATCAGCCTGGAACGTTTGGCGCTGCATAGAACGATGAAGCAATCTTGAATCTGCACCCACGTGGAATGGAGGTGCCGGAGATGCTCCTCCAAAGCCGGAATACCCTGAGACATGAATGAATCGGGCAACAAGGATGGTTGAAACCCATAATTCGCCATGAACGGGGATAACTTGGAGGAAGCATTAATAGCACTATTACGAGCAAACTCTGCCCAAGGTAACAGTTCAGATCAATTATTGTGGTGATCTGAGACATAGCAACGGAGGAACTGTTCCAGAGATTGATTAGACCGTTCCGCAGCCCCATTGGATTGAGGGTGATATGCCGAGGAGAAGGAGAGCTGTATCCCCATTTGAGCACCAAAGGAACGCCAACATCTGGAGACAAACTGGCTACCCCGGTCCGACACTATCTCCTTGGGTAACCCATGTAAAACGGAAGACCTCACGGGCAAAAATTGAAGCAAGCTCCTGAGCGGTAGGCAACTTCTTCAAGGGAATGCAATGTGACATTTTAGAAAAACGGTCAACCACCATAAGGATAGCAATATTGCCATTGGAAACAGGGAGCTCGACAATGAAGTCCATGGAAAGATGTGTCCAAGGACGCTCACCATTAGCAATAGGTTGAAGAAGACCCACAGGAAGACGTTGAGGAGTCTTATTCTGTGCACAAACTGAGCAGGAGGCAACATACGCAGCAACATCAGAACGAAGACCTGGCCACCAGAATTGTTGAGTGACAGACCAAATCATTTGTTTCTTGCCTGGGTGACCTGCGGCTTTAGGATAGTGGTAAGTGTGAAAAAGTTTAGTTCGAAGATTCTCAAGAACAAAACACTTACCCCTAGGTTTCTCAGGAAGTGCATTGGTTTGTACAGCCAGGATCTCTTCCCCCAAGGAAGAAGTCAAATTAGTATGTATTGTAACCAAAATATGGTCAGGAGGTATAACTGGAGTAGGTACATAGTCCTCCTTGGACAGAGGTGAAAAATTATCAAAAGAGGGAATCAGCCCTAACATTCTTACTAACAGGCAGGTAGGAGACCACATAATTAAACCGAGACAAAAATAGCGCCCATCTGGCCTGTTGGGGCGACAAACGTTTTGCTTCAGATAGATAACTTAAATTCTTGTGGTCAGTAAGAATGAGCACTGGCACGCTAGTACCCTCAAGAAGATGCCTCCATTCCTTGAGTGCCAAAATTATGGCCAGTAATTCCCTGTTGCCAATTTCATAATTGCACTCCGCTGGAGACAATTTCTTAGAGAAGAAACCACATGGATTCAAGGAACCGTCAGGTGTAGGACGTTGAGACAAGAGGGCACCTACTCTAGTCTCAGACGCATCGACCTCAAGATCGAAAGGCAGGACAGGGTTAGGATAAGCCAGAACTGGAGCAGCAGCAAAGGCAGTCTTAAGACTATCAAAGGCCTTAATGGCAGTAGGTGACCAATTGAGTGGATCATTCTCTTTACGGGTCATGTCTGTGATAGGTTTGGCCAAGGAAGAAAAGTTTTTAATAAACTTTCTATAGTAATTGGCTAACCCCAAAACACATTGAATAGACCGAAGACCAACTGGGCGAGGCCACTGAAGAACTGCAGATAACTTGTCAGGATCCATGGAGAACCCTGCAATGGAGATAACATAACCTAGGAAGGTTACTTGAGTCTGATGGAACTCACATTTCTCAAGTTTACAAAACAGGCCGTTCTCATGTAGTCTCTGAATAACCTGTGTAACATCAAAACGATGAGCCTCAAGTGTGGGTCTGTGTATGAGGATGTTGTCTAAGTACACCACAACACACTGTTGCAACATATCTCGTAGGACATCATTAATAAATTCCTGGAAAACAGCAGGAGCATTACATAGGCCAAAGGGCATTACAAGATACTCATAATGCCTGCTCCTGGTATTAAATGCTGTTTTCCATTCGTGGCCCTCCTTGATCCTAACGAGATTGTACGCTCCTCTCAAATCAAGTTTAGTAAAGACCATAGCTCCCTTGAGCCGGTCAAAGAGTTCCGTAATGAGCAGAATAGGGTAAGCATTCTTAATGGTTAGACGATTAAGACCCCTATAATCGATGCATGGTCTTAACTCGCCACCCTTTTTCTTCATAAAGAAGAAGCCAGCCCCTGCAGGAGAGCAGGATTTGTGGATGATCCCCCGTGACAGAGCATCGGAAACATACTCCTCCATATCACAATTCTCCGCAACAGACAGAGGGTAAACCCGGCCCCAAGGAGGAATGACTCCGGGTTGCAGGTCTATGGCACAAACGTAAGACTGGTGAGGAGGCAATGGACCGGCACGCACCTTGTCAAAAATGTCTAGGAACTCTCGGTCTCCTCTGGCAATTTAGATACCAAAGAAGTGCACAAGACTTTAACTGGTTTCCGAAGACAAATGGAAATACATTGCAGAGACCACGACAAAATTTCGGACCTGCGCCAGTCGAGACTGGGATTGTGCTTTTTGAGCCAGGGATAACCCAGAATAACCGGAAAATGTGGAGAGTTTATCACCTGGAACTGAAGGGTTTCAAAATGGAGAGCCCCAACAGCCATGGATAACGAAGCAGTTTCGTGAGTAACGAGTGCGGGCTGAAGGGGCCTGCCATCAATGGCCTCAATAGCAAGCAGAACGGAATGAGGCAAAACAGGAATGGGGTGCTTTGATACAAAAGCACTGTCAATGAAATAGCCTGCAGCACCGGAGTCAACAAGAGCCTGGGTGACTATGGAGGAGTCCCCCCAGGAAAGGACAACCATGACCAAAGGTTTCTCCTTTAGCGGTTCCAGGGACAAGGATAAACCACCCAAGGTCTGCCCCTGACAGGACCTTAGGTGTGAGCGTTTCCCGGCCGTGTAGGACAAGACTTCAAAAGGTGGCCATGTAACCCACAATAGAGGCAGAGCCCCTCCCTCCTCCTAAAGGCCCTTTCCGCCAACGAGAGTGACGTGTGAATCCCAACTGCATCGGCTCAGCAGTACCTGGTGACTCGGGACCAGGAGGCATGGGAGGAGAGGGAGGCATGGGTGGGAAGGAACACGTAGGAGACAATGGTACAGGAGGCTTCCGCAAGCGCTCCTTGAAAGAAGGCCTCTCACTTAGTCTGATGTCAATTAGGATCAAAAAAGAAACCAATGCCTCAAGATCTTCTGGTAAATCTTTGGCAGCAACTTCGTCTTTAATCACATCAGAGAGCCCGTGAAAGAAGGCGGCAACAAGGGCTTCATTGTTCCAACCTACCTCTGCGGCAAGTGTACGGAACTCAATGGCATACTGAGCAACAGATCTTGTACCTTGCTGAATGGACATGAGTCGTTTAGCAGCAGAGGAAGAGCGAGCCGGAACATCAAATCCCCTTCGAAAGGAGGCCACAAATTCAGGGTAATTTGAAATCACAGGTTTATTAGTCTCCCACAAGGGATTAGCCCAGGCAAGAGCTGTGTCAGAGAGGAACGAGATGAGAAATCCCACCTTAGTTCTGTCAGAGGGAAACGCCTGAGGTAACATCTCAAAGTAAATGCCCACCTGGTTCAAAAACCCTCTGCACTGATTAGGATCGCCTCCATATCGCTGAGGTAGAGGTGCAGAACTGGACATGCTCCTGGTAGGACTAGGTGCAGCAGCAGAAACAGGAGCAGCCATAACTTGCGGGACACTTTGGTCCAAATGTGCAGTGCGAGTCAGCAGGGTTTGCAGGGCTAGTGCAAATTGATCCAAGCAGTGATTCTGTACATCCATCCTGGAAATTATGGCAGGTAAAGGTGGATTATTAGCACCATCAGGATTCATGGCCCTTGCATAATGTCAGGGTGCCAGGAATCAGACTGAGACGAGAAGTGCAAAAATAATCACACCTTTATTAATAACAAAAATAATAAAAAGTCCACAAGTCAAATAACAAGCCAGGAATCAGAACCAGAGCTGGTAGTCAGATGAGCCGGGTCAGGAGCCAAAGGGAGTAGTTAGACGAGCTGGAATCAGGAACAAGGAGAACAGCAGAGTCAGGAACAAGCCAGGGATCAGGAACCAGGAGGGACATCAGACAGCCAGGTAATACACAGGAGCTCTCACAAACAGGTCTGAGACAACGCAAGGGTAAAGCATAGTGAACAAAGGCCCTTTAAATAATAAGTAATGACATCACAATTCTGAGACTGCATCCTGTCTCACACGGATGATGTACACCAGTCTGGCCATAAAAGGAAGTGCAGGAAATGAGTAGCATCACACAGAATGCACCAAAGTCAGCAAGAGAGGTGAGTAAAATGGCTGCCAGCAGCACATGGCAAACAAAGCAGGAAAAAACCCTGACACTGGTATAGGCTAATTTATCAGGGTGAAGCCTTAGTGCCTGTTATAGGCTAATATATCAGGGTAAATGCTTTGTGCCTGGTATAGGCTAATATATCAGGGTAAATCCTTACACACATGCCTGGTGTAATCAGGGTAAAGCCTTAGTGCCTGGTATAGGCTAATATATCAGGGTAAAGCCTTACACACATGCCTGGTATAATCAGGGTAAAGCCTTAGTGCCTGGTATAGGCTAATATATCAGTGTAAAGCCTTACACACGTGCCTGGTATAATCAGGGTAAAGCCTTAGTGCCTGGTATAGGCTAATATATCAGGGTAAAGCCTTACAAACGTGCCTGGTATAGGCTAATATATCAGGGTAAAGCCTTAGTGCCTTTTATAGGCTAATATATCAGGGTAAAGCCTTACACGTGCGTGGTATAGGCTAATATATCAGGGTAAAGCCTTACACACGTGCCTGGTATAGGCTAAATGTTACTAAATATCTGACAATGCCATCCATACATTTTTATGTTGTTACCTCATTAGCTGCCATTGCCAAATATTACATTTCTATTCAAAGCAGTCAAGGGGTTACGGTAATAAGAAAATGGGCAAGATGCCTTTTATGGCATTAATAGTGAATTCACTGTATCATATTGGGTAGACTACGATGTACTTTATCTCCTTGGCTGATCTAAGATCCCACTAAGTGGAGTTTACCAGCAGTAATATAAGGGCTTCTTTATGGCGGATTATTCCAGTCAATGTCCTAATCATTTTCCAAAACCTGGTCTATGAGTTATGCTGACTGCAAAAACCAGCTAAGTACCAGTGACCTGATTCAGTGAAACCTCACTAGAACCTCAGTGGATAAGGAATCTAACATTGGCATCAAGAGTGAGGTGTAGAGGATGGCACCCCCCCCCACACACACCTAGAATTGCCTCTATTTGTAAAATGATGCAACTCATAAGCACATGTTGCATTTGATATTACCATATTATGCTTTGGGTATTTTATTTTTTGCCCCTTCCAAACATTTCTGGGTACATCCATTGAATTTAGTAAGAGTTGACTATGCCTCACTGATCACCATATGTTCTGCTTCAGTGGCCACAAAAATGAGTTAGCCCTACATCATAGGTGCAAAGTGAGCAGTAGTTCCTATTGCCATAGGTTCAGCTAGTGAGTATGTTCTGCCCTAGAGGTCATACAGACACTTGGTCCTACCTCATAGGTGCATAGTGAGTATTAGTTCCTGCTGTCATAGGTCCAGCTAGTGAGTATGTTCTGCCCTTGAGGTCATATAGACACTTGGTCCTACCTCATAGATGCATAGTGAGTATGTATTAGTTCCTGTTGCCATAGGTCCAGCTAGTGAGTATGCTCTGCCCTAGAGGTCATACAGACACTTGGTCCTACCTCATAGGTGCATAGTGAGTATTAGTTCCTGCTGTCATAGGGCCAGCTAGTGAGTATGTTCTGCCCTAGAGGCCATACAGACACTTGGTCCTACCTCATAGGTGCATAGTGTGTATTAGTTCCTGCTGTCATAGGTCCAGCTAGTGAGTATGTTCTGCCCTAGAGGTCATACGGACACTTGGTCCTACCTCATAGGTGCATAGTGAATATTAGTTCCTGCTGTCATGGGTCCAGCTAGTGAGTATGCTCTGCCCTAGAGGTCATACAGACACTTGGTCCTACCTCATAGGTGCATAGTGAGTATTAGTTCCTGCTGTCATAGGTCCAGCTAGTGAGTATGTTCTGCCCTAGAGGTCATACAGACACTTGGTCCTACCTCATAGGTGCATAGTGAGTATTAGTTCCTGCTGTCATAGGGCCAGCTAGTGAGTATGTTCTGCCCTAGAGGTCATACAGACACTTGGTCCTACCTCATAGGTGCATAGTGAGTATTAGTTCCTGCTGTCATAGGTCCAGCTAGTGAGTATGTTCTGCCCTAGAGGTCATACAGACACTTGGTCCTACCTCATAGATGCATAGTAAGTAGCAGGTCCTGTTGCCGTTGGTCAATCTACTAGGTAGGATCTACCCCAGAGACCACACAGTCAGTCTGCCCAATCTCATAGGTGCACAGTAAGTAGCAGTTCCTGTTGCCATGTCAATCTGATGACTAGGTTATGCCTCACAGACACAATAGTGAGTACACCCTGCTTTCTAAGTGCATAGCGAGTAACAGACCCTTCCCCCCTATAGATTAGTCCCCCTCCTGCTGGTGACCCTAACTTATGGAATGACTCACTCAGAAGTTCAGTCATTACTACTCAGTCACTTGTTGTCTGTGGACCCCATTAACTTTTATTTTACTGTCACAAATCTATTGTCTGTCTATCAAATGTACTTATAAGATCATCTGTATTAAAAAAATGCTTTCATAAAACTTCCCAGACCCAAAGACAATTTTGGCCAACTCAAAGCACATCCCTATTGTGAGGGCAGAGATAATAATGTGTTGCTGACCTTCTTGCCTAGAACAGTTGTCAATCACTGCAGAGTATACTAACAAAATCTTAAAGGTTTGGTGCAGCCGACATCCTTTTAGCACCCTCTATGGATAGGATATGAATAGGACAGGGGCACTCATCTATATTTTATATAAAATCGGTTTATTATTGAAAAAATAAAAAGGGATATAGTATATGTCAAAATGTTTGTATGTATACATGTATATAAATATATACTGTATATATAAAAGAAGACCTGAATGACTGACTCATCAACGCCCAGCTCAAACCGTTTAACCTAGGAACGTGAAATTTGGAAGGAACATTGTTTTAATGACGTAGGCACCCACTAAGGAAGGATTGTTGGACATTAGGTCCCTAAGGGGGTGAAAATGGGGGGTGAATTTTTTTTATGAAGATACCTATATCTCAAAAACCGATGATGGGAAAATTGGCGTAAGGGGATCTGCGGTATGGAAAAGTCGCGGCTGGAAAGTGAGCGTTAGACCCTTTCCTGACTGACTCTAAATATCAGCGGGCGGCCAAAACCAGCGTTAGGACCCCTTAACGCTGGTTTGGACGGCTAATGCAAAACTCTAAATCTAGGTGTATATATATTCATATAGATGTATAGATATAGATATATATTTTACAAAAATAAAGATATATATATGTATATATAATATATATGTATAGAAATATATATTTAAAAATATTATCCAACCTCCAGATTTTAACGCGCCTTAAGTAATAACTTTTTACTTTCGATTTGCAGTATCAGCGCAAACATAGGAGAGCTACTGATTTACCTTGAGTGGTGTTAGCGCTTTAACAAAGCTAAAACGTTTTTGCTGCACTTGTAATCTAGCCTTAAAAGGACAATTTACCCTATATTTAATAATCTGTAGATGGTGTTACATGTTGTTGGAAATGGAAACACATTTAGCAGAAAAAATATTTACAGTAGTGTCCCTTTAAATCCAGCATAATAATATATGCAGCATGATCGCCCTCTAGTGGGGAATTACAATATTTACGGAAGTTGTGAAAAGAGTGAAACGTTTGTACGTTATGTATTAGTGCATATATGTGACTTTAAAGTGTATAATTGTGATTAGTATCTCCTCTTTATTGTTCTACTAGCAGATGTCACTTGTTTCAAATGACCATAAAGATTCAGTTGACAACTTCAGAGACCTAATCAATCGAAAAGGCAGCAGAGACTGTAAATTAAAACGTCAATCTTTATTGATGATTCATTCTTTAAAAAGCAAAAAACGGAGGCACCCTCCTGGGCGAGATATGGGACACAAATTGCCACTAGGGGAAAAGCTTACACGTTTCGGCAAGAAAGCCTTAGTCATAGCTGTCTTCAGAGACCACTCAACCAATAAATTCTTCACAACTTATAGTGTAAAAAGACCACAAACATTTAAAAATGCTGACAATGACCCCATTGCAATATATTACATTTTGTTGTATTAAAACCTTTTGGTTTCTTTTCTGTTACATATATTCTATTACAAGAATGGCTATTTGAATTAGATACCAAGCCAAATTTACGTATGTGATAAATACAGAGGGCTAGATTACAAGTGGTGCACAATAATATTAGCGCTTTTGGTTTTGCTTTCATATTACTAGTTGAAAGTATTTTTTATTGCTTGATTGAACGTTTGGGGGGATAACATCTGGATGTTGGAAAGCGCAGAAGTGCTAAAATTGCCCACATTAAATCTGTGGTAAAAAACTAATGTCGGCTATCGATCAAGTGCTAACCCGAATGTGAGCTAAACCTCCACTCAAGTAGTGGGTAGGGATGGGCGAATGTGTTTATATTCAAATTCAAATGTTAGAACGAATGTTATGTAGAATTTCGATTTTCACAATCGAATGTTGATAAGAACAAATGTTCTTAAAAATTCTATAATCAAATGCTATTTACAGTTTTCGAATGTCACTTTCGAATTCGAATGTTTATAATTAAATTGAATGTCCACATTCGGAATTTCGACTGTAACGTTCAATTTAACAAATACTTTTCAGAAGTTCAGTAGTTCATGTGGAAGGAAATTTAGTAAATTGATACAAAATAGATACAAATATATCAATTAGAATGTTTTTATTTCGTATTTTGCATAATTTGAATATTGCATTTAAAGAGAGCATTGGAAATACTATTACAAATACATAAATTCGAATTTTTCTAATTTGAATATTGCATAATTTGAATCTATTTATAAGAAAATTCAAATTGAATATTACATTTAAAGAAAACATTAGAAATTCTATTACATTAAACAAATGTTAGAATGCTGTTCAAACATCAGAAATTCAAAACGAACGAATGTGTTAAAATTTGTTTCATTTTTCGAATGTTGCAAAACATTCTCCCATCCCTAGTAGTGTTGTTCTGTACTGGTATTGTTCATACATATAGTACAAACAGAAAAAGAAGCAGTCTGCCAGGAATGAACAACACCTCCATGGCTTGTTCTATGTCTCGGTTCCCACCTACGAGGAGCTTCTTTTAGCCCAATTGTGCTTTTCACAGAGGAAAACTCATTTATATCAGTCTAATTAGTCTGAACAAGCTCAGCCCTTCTCTGCATTATTGGACAATTTAACAAGTTATTGAGCTGGTGTTGGTTCCTGAGAGTGCGCTTCTCTTTCTCTTTGTATTTAGTCTCCCTAAGGGGTAAAGGGGAAACCAGACATGGGGGTCAATTTTTTAAATGCTGGGCGGACATGATTTCCTGTAGCGAATCATGTCCACCTGGCATCTCTAAATGCCGACAGCATACACTCTCGGGATTTAACATTGCACAAGCATTTCTGGGGAAATGCTTGTGCAATGCCGCCCCCTGCACATTCGCGGCCAATCGGCCGCTACCAGGGGGTGTCAATCATCCTGATCGTACC